>NC_053420.1:33066044-33103544 GCF_016859285.1 Xiphias gladius
TGGTGAATACCGTCAGCAGGAACATCGCTTTGTAAAAACTGCATCAGTGAACAACAAAGCAGTTATGGCCTCACAGAATTGCACAGTGCAAGACACCACACACGACAGCAAGAAACTCATATTCCCCGCAACTTTAGATATGGTGTCAATTGTACTTGATGAGACAAGCGCCACAAAAATCAAAGGCTGTCCCTCTGTCCAGTGACACAGTTGCAAGATGTATATACAACATTTCAAATGAAAAAACTCACAGAAAAACTGAAAGGCAAACGTTTGGCCTTACAAGTGGATGAGGCTACTGATGGCAATAAAGACTGATTGTTTATTGCTTATGTTGGCTTTGTCCAGTCGGAGTCACTGTGTGAGGATTTGCTGTTTTGCAAGTATGTCCCAAGTAGAGCGACAGCTGATGAGCTCTTGAGGCTTCCTCTTGGTTACATGACAGAACATGGGCTGAAATGGAATAAGTCCATGATAACTCTGCACGGATGTTACACAGACCATGGCAGTGAAAAGGAAGGGATTGCAGGCACTAATCAAGAGGGTCTCGCCAAATGTGCATTGGGCGCACTCTGTCATACACAGAGACGCGCTACCATCAAGACAGATTAACCCTCAACTAAAGAAAGTTCTGACCGATGTTAGCGTGGTTAATTCCATCAAAAAAAAACCCTGAAAGCGCGGCTGTTTTCCGCACTTTGTGAGGAGATGGGGGATGAACATTCTGTTGGGTTTTTTCACTGCGCGGCTAGGTTGCTCTGGCGAGGTAAAGTGTTGTCGCGAGTCATGAGTGGGCTCAGAGAGGAATTCTGGCGTTTTTGGAGAAAGAGAAGGAGGCACAGCGCGGCTAGGTTGCCTGCATGAAGTTGCAGGCAAGTTTCGTGAGGAACAATTTCTGATGAAACTGGCCTATCTCAGCGATATATTTGGAAAGCTGAACGAATTGAATATTCAGCTTCAAAGCAGAGACGAGCACATTCCTCACCTGGCAGACAAGATCAGTGCATTCACTCAAAAGTTTGACACAAGGGGCAGGGCAAGGAAATACTGATTCCTTTGAGAATTTGAGTGAATTTGCTCCATTGATTCTGAAGCCACCACAGTGATTCCATGTGTTAAGCAGCACATATCTTCCCTGAGACGATGTTTTCAACACAACTGTTTCTGTTGTCAGACGACGGAACAATTATTAAGTAGTGACAGAAATGCAGCCCTGTACAACCATACGTTAAGCAGCAGTCACTTCCAAACAAACATAAGTTGAAGACAACAGATGTGCTGTGATTTTGGCTATATTTACCTTTAAAGCGATCACTTAAAGAGTGCGTTAGAAGCTCATTCACGTCTGTGTCAGCTGTTGTGCAGTCAATTGAATGACACGCATAGAGTGGTGTGCCTTTGGAGGGAAAGCCCAACCTCTCGCTTGTGTGGCAATACTGGTGACTCTCTTGTATGGAAAGTAACTAAGGTTTGTCCAAAAAGTCACTAGATTTGTCGTTATGTACTTTTGTGAAGAAATGTAATTGAAAGGGTGTGAAAAGTCGTTAAATCTAGCAGCAAAATCGCTAAATTGGAAACACTGCCTGTAAACACCCCCCTGATGACGCAATAGAAACTGTTTGCGCCTCTTCATTTTGAAAGAGCAACAGCAAATGGTGTAACTTCAGCACTTAGTCATGTGGCATTCAGCTGACCAATGGTGTAAATTTATCATGCACTCACTCACTCACTCAGTCAGTCATGGACCTTTGTGTTTATAGGGCTGCCCCCGCTGTTGAGGTCCAGCCAAAATTACTTCCCAAACAACAGTGCT
Source organism: Xiphias gladius (assembly GCF_016859285.1). Lineage (NCBI taxonomy): Eukaryota > Metazoa > Chordata > Actinopteri > Istiophoriformes > Xiphiidae > Xiphias > Xiphias gladius. Next base: position 33,067,858 of record NC_053420.1, read on the forward strand.
CAGTATGACTGGCTGAATGATTCATTCAATGCAGCAGCACCTACTGATTTCAGCTCTGCTGAAGAGGACAAGGTCATCGAAATAACATTCGACTTGACAGTGAGGCTGAGGTTTTACAGCTCAGATAGTGAGTGAATTCTGGTCTGGAGTGGAGAGGGAGCATCCACTCCTAGGACAGAGGGCTGCGGGCATTCTGCTTCCCTTCGCCACATCGTATCTCTGTGAGACGGGCTTTTCTGCTGTTGCCTCAATGAAAAAAAGTACTGATAAAAGCTCAACACTAAGCAAGACTTGAGACTGGCAATATCAAGCCTTCAACCCCATTTTGTAAAGATGTGCAGTACAAAACAGGCTCAATGTAGCCACTAATGCAGTGATAAGAGTTGAATTCTCACTAATTGACTTTCTCATCTTTTTTGACAAATATCTGCATTTGTTTTGTTTTTTTTTATACAGATTGAACTTTATTGTGATCGTTGTAGGAAAGTGAGAAAAACAAAATAAAATTTGCAATTTTTTTTTTAAAAAGCACACAGACTGATCAAGCAATCTAGTGACAAATGTCACAAAAAGTGGTTTGACGAAGTTGAAAGAAAGGTGAAAGGAATGTTCATGGTTTTGTTATTTCAATAAGTTAAAAGTTAAACTGGCCCATTTTGTCACCATTTTGTAGGTGGGGGGGGGGCATGAAAATTTTTCTTACTCCAAAAGGGGGACATGAAAGAAAAAGTTTGAAAGCCACTGAATTTAAATTTAAATATGGCATTTGATATAACAATGACCACAGGTAAGTGTTCAAGCAAATCAATATACTTTACTTACTACAGGGTCTTTCACAATATCGATGAGGGAGATTATGTTAGGACCTCCGCGTAGATTCTCCAAAATCTTAATCTCACGCTTGATTTTCTTTTTCTTCACGGGCTAAAAGAAAAAAGGATGAGACAGTTAGGTGGAAATGAGGATAGAGTCTGTTCATTCATCAGAGCCACTGACTCAGACCTCTGTCTTTGTATAGCTTTACCTTGAGTATCTTCACCACCACCTTCTCATTATTTGTAATGTTGATTGCCTCAAAGACTTCACTGTATTTGCCACGCCCTAGCTTCCGCACCAACTGAAAATCATCCTGGTTTCTGTGGAGTAAAAATCACAACCAAACATCAGGCGGGTTGAAAAGTTGCCAAGCAGCACGCTGCAAGTGTTGTGTGAGGGTCAACAAGGTATTTACCCCCATTCAACCACATGGGACTCATAGTCCCAGTACTCCCTGGGCCGGTGAGTGTTGACCTCTGTGTACACTCGGGCCCGGCTCGGCATGGGCCCTGACATGTCTGACAGCTTGGCAGAGATGGTGGGGAGATCCTACTGCAGCAGAGGACAGTCGGAGTACAGGGAAGATGGGTGGGAGGGACGAAGAGGAGGGAAGGTAGGGAATGAGGGGGATTGATCCAAACGGGGCAAGGGGTTTGTGTGGGGGTTGGAGGGTGGGATGGGGGGTTCGATTGAGGATGGGGGAGGGGCCACCAGGGGCACGGTGGAATAGCTAACAAAGAAGTTGGAAGAAAAAAGTAAAAATTAGTGAAACTGAATTCCTGTTTCATACTGCTACGTCACAGTGTAGCAGTTCCTTCATCACTGATGTTTGCATTGTCTCTATTCATAAATTTACAATGTTATGAAATGAAGAAAAGCCACAAATCCCCATGCAAGTTTGTCTGGCATTGCCCTTTAATTAATTTATTAGACTAATCATATGTATTTTCTGTTGGTAAATCCATTAGTTGACAGTGAGCACAACACTGGCTGATGAAAGGCAAGATAAAGCTATCAAATCTTTAAACTGCCACTATTGTTTTGCTCTGTCTCACAGTCAATGTGAGACATTGCAGAAATGATTACTTCAGATATAACATGAGTGACCCTGAGGCATTCAAGTATCTTGAGTTGTGGATAATGACTGTGGGTAAGGTGTAGTATATGATTGACAGGTGGATTGCTGCGGAATACACAGGTTTTGTATTAGACTGCTTTGGGTAGGAGGGAGCTAAGACTGAAGCTTAAAAATTGTGCTTTAACTTTTAGCTATGGTTCTAGCTAGGGACAAGATTAACTTACCTCTTGTTTTGGACAGGTGATGTCTTATTTTTAGCCAACGTTAGCTAACAACCTAACACCCACATCGATAGGTAAATATCGTAATTTATCGTCAACTATCTTGGGGTAAATATCCCGATAATATCGACTGCCTGGTCATAGCCCCGATGTCTAGTCTTCCAGTGAGAAACGCCAGGACGAATTTTATTCATAGGTGTTAGTTACCGTTAATAACCTAATATTTAATTGCTTGTAATCCACCGCCACAACGCGTATGAAAACCATTTCCGGATCGACCAATCAACTGATCTATTCGGCATTAGCTTGCTAACCCAAACAACACTAAACTCAAGTGAAATTTTAACTTTCGCAAAAGACTCCCACAGTCATCTTGCATCGAAATGCACAATGATTAATTGGACCAGGTTATGTTCAAAGTCATCGATATATAGTTACTCACTCGAAAAAATTAGACATCTGTAATGTTAACGTTCTGGCGACTTTCGCTTAAAAACGGAAGATTTATATGGTGTTTACAAATTTGTTTCTGGCAGTGGTTGAAGTCGCTACATTTTCCGATGACTACGAAAACGATGAGTAATTGCTTATTAGCTACTTAGCAAGCCTTGATCACTCGACTGGAATGGCTTTCGGTGTGTGTGGAAGGTGTTGGAAACTTATCGGTTCTAAGCGGGCCTAAGTTGCTAGCCTGCTAACCTTAGCACAGTTTACGTTAGCGCTTGCTAGTTTCCACAGAGAACAGGAGTCGGCATTGTCAACAGCAGAGAAATACGGGAGTGGATATTTACCCCCTTGATCAATTCGACGACCGAAATGCTCCCCAACTAGCTGATTTTTGTAAGGCCGACAATTCTCGCCTCACTCCGTCGGCAGTGTGTCTGTGCTAGTATGTGATTTCTGCTGTTTCAGAGACAATATGGCTGACCAACGCCACCTACTTCTCCGAGAATTGCAACGGGGGCCGTGGAGAGACAAGCCACTGCAAAGTCGCGGACCAACTGAAAAACAACGAAACTATCACTGTCATGTTTTTATTGGCCCACATTCGAAGCACATTCTAAATACGCGTTGTAATTATTTACTGGTTGGGTTGGTTAACAAATTCATTGATCACTTCAAGTGATCTTGAGTCCCAATGCTGAAGGCTAGACGGCCCTAAAACTTGTGACAAGTGAACAAATGTGGAAAAGGTACTCAAATTATTTTCTCATTTAAAAGTACCAATACAACAATGTAAAAATACTCCATTACGAGCAAAAGCCCTGCATTCACATTCCTACTTAAGTTAAAACACATAAGCAGTATCAGCTAACTGTACGTGAAGTTAAAAAAAATGAAGTATATCAGGGTATATCCCATGTGACTGATAAATTGTCAAATATGACATTAATAATTATTAATACTGATGTTGAAATGTGTAAGTAGCATTTTATTGTTGTGGAGTTTGGTTGTTATTCCAGTGTTTTCCAGCATAACAGTCGATCCCCTCCAAATTTAAATCTGAGCGGTAGTGAGATGATTAATGTATCAGGAAAGACAACATGGAAAGTGCTGATACCCAAATCTTTATTCATTTGGTGGAATTTTCTCTATGATCTTTGCCTTTTTTACAAAATGTTGTATACTTTGACCTCTCTATGCTTCAAACAGTTATTTAAATGAACCATCTGAGAAGTTTACAGAGGAAATCACTCTTTTGTGGAATGGCTAACAACAAGGAGCCCCAACAACACAAGTAAGGGGATCACAAGCAAAAAAGGCTATGACTACAAGATTAACATAGGCTGTTTTTAGGTCAAATCTTTGTCTGTAAAGTAACTTGAAACTATAGCTGTCGGCTAGATGTTGAGTAAAAAGTATAATATTTCCCTCTGAATTTTGGTGGTGTTGAAGTATTAAGTAGCATAAAATGAATATACTCAAGTGCAGTACAAGTAGACTTTATAGATTGTATAGAAAGTCTCTGAGCAGTCTAAAAGAAGACTACAGTTCAGACGTGACACCACGTCAGCAGGGAAGAGACCAAGGATTTACAATCAGATATCAAATACAGTGACTTTATTTAAGTTTCTGTTAACATTGATTATTTTACGTCTCCTTTAAAGAAAGGGCTACAATTCCTACATTGTTCATCCGATGTGGATGTAAACAACTGCACTTTAAAGCTGAGGAGCAGCGCTTTAGCCTCATAGTCATCGTTTCATTTCAAATCCAGTGTACTGGAGTACAGAGCTAATGCAACAGAAATATGTCATTGTCCTACGACTTTTTGACTGAACTGTATATCACAAGCCAAAACTGCAACCACGAGTATTGAACGCTGAAGACAGTGTTGGAGGGGATTGGAATTGAACTGAAGTCAAAAGGAAAACTTGAAACATCCTCCTGGAAATATAATAATATTTGGCTCCCTCTACTTCTTTTCACTTCTAAATTTGTGCCTTCTTTTTCAGTATTACAGAAGTACATTGGGGGGTGTTCCCATTGACAGAGAGGTGTGTCAGTCTTTCACCCTCAGCTGGTCTGCTTGCCCAAACCTTAACTCCAACCAAACTTCCTCACATTTAACCCAAATTTAGATTTTATTGCTCCAGCAACTGGCAACGCTGGCAGTACTGCTTGTTGTCCTTTTGGATAGCAGCGGTACCTGCAGCCTTGGTAGGAGGGTCAGGACCGAGATAAGCAGTCAGGGAGACCTATAGGTGACTGTATTTAACACATGGTTAAGCATGTTGTTACCCATCGGTCAGTACACACATATTATCCATCTGTCTGTCATTAAATTTTCATTCAATTTATACTTTAACCTTAATTGGCTGGGCTAATGGGGCCTACTAAATAAGTGGTCTGATTTTTAGCATGGTAATAATGGTAATCATGGTTATAATACACCTTATAAGTGTTTTGGTTAAGGGATCTTTGGTGACAACATGGTTATTGATAGAATCTTTGCAGTTGCCATTTCTGAAGGGTTATAAGGGTTATTTTAAAAAATGTAACTTGAGAAAATATCATTAAAATATATTTTTCGAATCTATTATTTCCAAATTATTCAAACATCAATATAAAAAAGCTCTATTAATTTAATAAATTAACGAGGAAAAAAATACTTATATTGTCCAAAAGGTGGCACCCCAACATTCAGAACTCACACACACACACACACAAACACACATACACACACACACACACTTCGCTTCAGTCTGCTCATTTCTCAGCAACTCACCCACTAACTAGTGCAAATTTACAGTATAGTCATTCATACGTAACACATAATGTACTTACAACATAGTATAAAGGGATAATACTTGTAACTCTCAGGCTTTGTCATCATGGTTTTGAACTCTTAGACCTGACTTAAGAGCTCAGGGTTTACATTCCCCTTTAAAACAATTTCTAAAGACATACTGTATGTTCATAGACTTACTTTAACATAATGTTTTGTTATCTTTTATTTCTCTTGTACAGTTCCACTCTGGTTCTTCCTGAGAATTCTGACTTCTCTAGTTCACATTATTTATGTACTTGTTTTTTTTCTCTTTTAGAAAGAGTTTATTTTTAAAATTGAAAAGAAATACTACTACCACTGATATTAGATGTTTTTTTGGAGTTTGGTTGTTGTTATTTTTACTACCTGGGCAATGCGTGGCTCAAAAAGTACCACATTAAATTTGTGTCAGTTTGTTTCATATAATTTGATTAATTGCAAATTTGTCAACGAATTTGCAAATGTGCAACATCAAGGAAGACGGGCCCAGTATTACTACATAATATTGAGACCCTCTCTTGTAGAGGGGTCCTGTATCCAAATCTAGTTATACGACCAGCATTGTTTTAGAAAATATTGTGCATACATGGAGCATATTCCTAAATGAATTTGTTTTTAATTAAAAGTAGCTCCTTTAATTGACAAATCTAGGGCCAGGTAGTATTCCAGTATAGCCTTACTGGTTGGTTTCTGGGTGTCTGAGCAAAAGGCAGCTTTCATGTGTTGTGTACACTGTACTGGACGGGAAGTTGAAAGGAACAGGGTACACACACAAAAGGCACAGTAGAAGGGTAGTGGTGGTTGTAAGTTGGGGCTCAACAACAAATTTCTGTCCCCTGGTTACTTAACAGGTTAATCCACTCTTGAGTATGGATATATTACAGCCTGAACCATAGCAAGTTTTATCTCTTAAGCCATTATCAGATGAGTGGCATGTTTAAAATGGCAAGAGTCTCATTTTGGCATTGTTCAATGAGAAACAAAGTTCAGATGTCACTGTGGTGTTGTGCTTTGAGCAGGAGTTGGTACACTCATTCTTCTCTAGCACACAGCAGGCAGTTCAAGGAGGTTGTTGGGGGTAGCCGGGTTCTGTCAGACTATTCATTGTGCTTTTAAGGCCTTGATTGAGGATATCCTCCAAACAATTGCTCTTGGTGTTGACACTGGTTCAAAGTTTTAAGAGGTATATTCTTTCTCCCATCCATCTCCCAGTCAAAGGAGGCTCCGAGCAGTGAAAAATTGCATTTATTGTTAATGTCTTATTAAAACACAAATCCACAGGTTTGCTTATACCTACGAGCGTTTTTCTGAATTCAGTGTCACAACTTAATACATGTCACGATGTGTGTGTTTTTCTGGATCAAGGGGACAGTTATCCTCTAAAAATCTCTGCCAAACACAGGCTACCTGTGATTACTCTGCAGAGAACTTTAGGGCTGAAGGGAAGTGCACAGTGCAGTCTAATTATATGCCGGAAAGAAGTGGATGGGAAATGCCCCTCTAGAGATTCAGCTTTATTTTTGTAAAGATTTGGGAGATTGCTCATGCTGAACATGTTGAATAAAATTTGTGTATAAAAAATGTAAAAATTGGGAATGGGTCTCTTTTAAAAATAAAACATATCACTGGGCAAGGAAAAAATGTAGAAAACTTGATGCTTCAAATGAGAAACTTTTTGGTTCATGATGGACGTCTTGATTCTGCGGAAGTTACGCCCACACCAAACACACACACACACACACACTCATCTGCTCTGTTAGACTGATATATCAATGTCAGAATTACTAATATTAATTTATTGCTATTTCTGATCATTACTGTGTCTTTTATGACATAACCTTGGTAAACACAAGTGTTGATTCAAGGAGAACAATTAAAAAACAGTACATCAACGATAACTCCACTGAAGCATTTATTAACAAATTCTCTTCAATGCCATCACCGTTACAAACATCTTTCAATGTTAATTGTGATGATCTTGTTACTACCTTTAGCACCAACTTGCTAGAAAGTATAAATACTGTTGCACCAATAAACCAAGATACTCTTTGGTAAAATTAAAGCATGTAAAAAAAGTTAAGATATGACTGCCATGAGGCAGAAAGGAGGTGGAGAAAATCAAAATTCGAATCTGACTGGGACAACTACAAAAACTACCATGAAACTAGCTGAAAGATCCTATTTCTCAAATCTTATCAACAGTCAGAAAAATGAACCAAAATTGTTATTCTCAACCAATGATGAACTAATTAGTCCTGCTCACGCTATTTCCAGTGACTTCTTTTAATTTTCAATTTTTTCAATGACAAGATTACTAACATCAGGGACAATATTCTCCAAAACGAGCGAGATCTTGATTTTAGAGTACCTTTGGGTGAAATGACCCTCAAACATTTCTCCATAGTGGGCCCCAGTGAGCTTGCTGATGCCGAAAGTCAAATCAAATAATCTACCTCTCCCCTTGATCTGCTTCCTGTAACATTTTTTAAATACATTTTTTGCCACCTGATATACTTATTATTGTTAACTGCTTGCTCCAGACTGGAATTTTTCCTCATTCTTTAAAGATTTCTTAACCCTGCTATTTTAACCTTACCATTACCTTACCATCCTTAGTAAAATAATTGAGAAGGTTCATTTTTCAATTGCACCAATAACTTGCTACTAACAACATTTATGATAAATATGTGTTTTCCGGCATCTTTGCAGTGCTAACACAGCTCTTGTCGAGATTATTAATGACATAAAGATTACCACTGAAGCAAAAAATCTCTCTGTGTTGGTTATGCTCAACCTGGGCTCAGCTATCGATGCCATCGACCATAACATTTTAAACATTTTTAAAATTTCAAGAGCTGGGTTGGCCTGTCTGACACTGTACTACAGTGGTTCATATATTTATTATCTTGAACACCGGATTTCCATAGTTTGATTTCCGATCTAATAGATTTGACATGCTGTATGGAATCCTATCCTATTCTTAAACAGCTTCACTGGCTACCTATCCTTTATAGAATTAATTTAAAAATATTGCCTCTGGTCTATAAAGCACTAAATGGCCTGGCCCTTGAATATATAAATGACATTCTCCCTCTGTCCCAGGACAGCCTTCTTCTCCATATTCCAAGAGTTCATTCCAAATTAGCATTTAGTGTGTGTGTGTGTGTGTGTGTGTGTGTGTTTGAGTGTGTCAACTTCAACTTGCAGGGTTCTCCACCTTTAAGTTACAGTAATGACTGTTCCTCATTAACTACAATTCATAATGTAAAGCTAATTATTTTCTATAGTATAAAGGCATGTTTCTAGTTGCTTTTAATTATGTGAAAAAATGTATTAATCTCAACCCAGGGGTTCACTTACTAGCTTTTTTTGGAGCTCTCAAGCCCAGTCTTCATTTGCAAATGGAACTGGTTAAGGTGTCATCATGACTTAAATGAAGTAAGTGGGCCTTTGAGTTCAGATTGTTTTGTCTGACATATGACTCCTGAAGTCAAGGATGAACATCCACAGTCAAGTTTATTTATGTTTTTGGTTTAAAAGGTTTAATTAAAAGCTATTAATGCTAACAGCTTCACACAGCCAAACACCATCTTGCTAAAGCTGTTTTCACAATGAGATTTAAGTATCATACATACTGGTGCACTTTTAGATTAAGATGATGAAAACATTCAGTGCCTCATTGTCCCAAACATTCTTAATTACAATCTACAGCTACATTGTGCAGCATTAAAAAATGTCTGACCTTTGTACCTCCTAGTGGGTAGAGACCGTCCCCCTCCCCTTTCCCTTATTCCAATCTGGGGACACTGAGATGAATGGGATGAAAACAATACATGGAGTGATATCTTTCTCAAGCTAATTTATCCATGGTCTGCCCAAACTAAAATGAGTGATGTAAATATTGTGGGATAGATTTGTCAAGCTAGGTGATAGTAAACACCAAAAAAATTTAATTTTGCATGTTTGCTTGGGCTAAATGGCAGGTTTACAATCTGAAAGAAACACTGTTGCTGCAGCGTCTACCACTGCACAACTGAGCTCATCAAAATTTTCACACAACCTTTTTTAATGGGCACCTGTATGGTGGTCCTGGAATTTTTGCCTATACTCTTCGGGCCCAGGTGACAACCTCAGTGCTGAGGCCTTTGCTGAAGTGTTTAAACTCCTCTAATGCTCACTAGATGTTCCAAGAAAATTCTGAAAACTTCTCACATCTCTCTTGATATAAGAAGTCAATATTTTTTTCCCAGTCACAATCAAGACCTAATTAACCCTGTGTAGTGAAAATTGTAAAAGATACATATTAAACTGAGCAGCATTTTTATTAATCTTGGGCATTATGTTAAGTCACACTACTCAAACTACACTTTTTAATTGGCCTTTCTTTCCAGGACCAGCACCTTTTATGCTCAAACTGCACGGCTCAGTTGACTGGGCACAATGCGGAGATAACACTGAACCTAAGCATGAAACGGATGGTCCAGTTTTGTCCACTGACAATTCCAATAAGGTTTATTCCAACAAAAAGACTGCAGCCTCAAAAATGTTGACAAAGAGCGAGAAAGGCAGCATTACTTTGTGGAATTCTACTACGAACGTAAAGTAAGAAGAAAAAAGAATAATATGTTGCCGCAGATGGCTGAAAGATACAGACAATATGGTCCATCTGTTCTGCAGTCAAGTTCAGTTTTATTTCTCAGTCAAGAAAACAGTTTTACCCACAACATGTAAAATACTACTTCAATTATATTAAAACAAGCTTGCTATATTTCATAACAGAGCTTTTGACAGCAGCCATGAGGGAAATCAGACCGTGAAAATGCACAAACCTTCAAACACTGTGCAGCTGAAGCCCTACCCTGTACACAAAAGGGTACGGGGGGTTCAAAGGGTACAGATGACCCCAGCCCAAGGCCCAGGGGGGGCCCATTCAAAGGTCATGCAAAGGTCTGTGGTTGACCCTTAAGTAATAATATATAAATAGGTGTTGAAAACATATTTCAACTTGTCATCTTATACTGCACCCACTGCTGTTTTTATGAAAAAGTTGTGGTCAAAACACTTGGCCAGTCAGATGTCGCTCTCTCTCTCTCTCTCTTATATCTTTTTTACACCAAAATTAACATGTATATGCAGGTTTTTTAAACATAGGTAAACCAGCTAAAAAAAAAAGGCGATTCCATTCCTCTTTGCCAGTAGACGAGTATGATTTTGTTTTTTTTTCTGATGTGTCTCATTCGACATCAGGAAGGTGCCAGAAAATAGGGTTAGTAAACAGTAGAAAACAGCATGGGGGCCAGTGACTATGTTACAGCTGTGACTGTTATATATCTTTTATTTCAGTCTCTTCAAACTCAACGAATGCAGTGTTGCATACGAAAAACCAAATCACAGTTGCACGTAGATCCCATATACTGTAAAAAACCATAAATGTTCCTGGCCACTTACGCAGCAGCGTCATAGCATCGTGCTGGAAAAGGGGCAAAATTTAGCGTGTATGTGATCGAAGCTGGAGCCGATAAATACCCGGGACTACTGCAGAATCATTCGACCCGGGAATGAATGCTGATTTTACCCTTTCCACTGAAGGCAAAAAGCCAGATGTTAGTGGTTGGTACTGGGTTTTTTGTCCAGTGTGGAAGGGGCTTCACAAATACAATGTAAGCAGACCTGCCTGTGAATAGCCCCTCCTCTCTGTGCACACTCTGAATCAAAACATGATCATGCGCAGGAGGAAGGATTGTTGTTTGCATTTCCTCGCATATAATCTGCTTGTGCAACTGGATAATATTAATGTTAATTCTTTAACTCTGACAGTGAATGTTTGCTCCCTCAATCCACATGAAGATTGAAAAATATTTTCAGACTCAAAAGGGCTTGTCCTGAGGAGGTACAAAGACAGTCTGGACCAGATGTATTAGCAAAACAGAGTACTTAGACACTTAAGAAAACACACGTGGGAAAGCTGAACAGGCTGTCCATTGTGATTAGCTATCCAGTTAATTTGTTTCATATATTTCCTTTCTATAACCAGTGTTGCTGTTGCAGCTGAAGCAGTAAGAGAGGGTCAGGACTGGAACGCAGCGAAAGCATGGAGAGAGATGGAGGAGAGGACATGCTGCTGTTTGAGAGCCAGCTAGGGCAGAAGCAACAGGTGAGATTGACAGCAAATGCAGAGATAGAGCTGTTTATTGTTCAGTTATTTATTTATCACAAAGTAATAGTGACCCCCCCCCCAAAGCACCCTCCCCCTGACTGTTTTGGTGGTGCTGGAGTGGCTGTGAATGAGGGGCCCAATTTGGAAAGGTTTGTCTCCCTGTCCATAATTTCCAGTGGCTGGCCTTGTGGAGAGGAACTGTATCGCAATCTTAGTTCCTCCTATTTTCCCCATGGTACTCTCCATTTATGCTTACCAGGAGGGGCTGAAGATCCAGAAAGCGCCGCTGGTGACTTTGACCTTCCAATGGTACTTTATACTGTCCTGTACAAGGACAGTCAGTACAGAGTCTTAGAAAACAAAAGACATCCGCAGATAGAAACAGAAGAAAAATAAGGGGGAGTTAACAGATAATTACCTCTGCCAAGGAGGTTATATATTCATCTATGTCTGCTGGTTTGTTTGTTGCTTTGTTTGTTTAATTGTCAACAGGATTAGGCCAACTGTACTAAACCGACTTGCACCGAACTTGGTGGAGGGATGGGGCATGGGCCAGGGAAGAACTCAGTCGGAGCTTAACTATGTCATGTGCTATGCTACTTCAGTACACTTTAACAACAAATATTATAAAGACCAATACAGAAAATTCTATGAATATCCAGGAATTCACGTTATAGATATTGCCACTGACTATCCCTGTAACAAGCTGCCCACAATTTCACACATTGACTATACATGGTGCAGCCATATACTAGGTTTCTGACCTAGTCTTGTTTGACAATAGCACCACTGTCGTTGCTTTTTTCGGTCAAAGGCAATTTGCTTCAAATATCTACTATCAACACCTATAATGCTATAGTCACTTATTTACATACTTATGCCTCTTAATGCAGTCATTCAGCCATTTCCATTAATGTACACAAGTTTTCTTTGCCACTGTATTGGCTTTTATGAATCACAATATGATCTGCATGTACATATTTAAAGTATTTTTCATCTGTTTCTTTATTTAAAGCATGTACATATTTTAAGTTTTAGAAAATTGATATATTCCTATATCTCATATCCATTTTTTCTATGTGTATTTATTTATTTTATTTACATGTTACATAATGGAGAGGTGTACTCCTTCCCTTTTAAAATTGTTTTATATTGTATTTAATGTGAGGAACAAACCCATTCAGTGACTTCAATGTAAAATTGCTCACCGTCTCTGACTCAGAGTTTTGGTCAGCCATGCTTTCCCACCAAGGAATTAAAATAAGCATCAGCTGAGTGCTGTGGGCCATCTGAACCCGATTGATGTCAAAGCTGGCACTGACCCAGGGCCCACAGGGAGGGCCTTGGCACGGTCTAGCACTCAGGCCTTTTCCTTCCTGTTCCTCTATGACATCTTCATGCCTTTTTGGGGGATGAGCCCTCTGATTTGCAGGATAAGATCACACAGCAGCTTCTAATTAGGCTTTAGCACTGACAGGTGACAGGTGGAGAAAAACTGGAGGGCTGGAATGCTTCATACAAATGTGCAGTTATTTGCGCTGTCCCAGAGGACTGTGAATGCAATAACTTTCTTTCAGAGGAGTGTACCTCCAAACATCAATTTTAGAATGATTTAATGATAGGATTCAGTTTAGTCATAACTATGTTGTCAAATTAAAAATCTGTTATAAATCTCATGGTTGGCTGTGACTGGGTTACTACACCACAAAATGTGATAATGAGCAACTTTTGAGGACTTTTCGTAAGGTATAGTTACAACAATAATACAGAAGTCCTAGGTAAAACAAAGTGTTGTAGTGTACACAGTTTCTCAACATAAACACAATCAAAGACGTGTCACATGCACGAAGGATGTTCTTGTATGACAAAACACAGCTTATATAGAAATGTATTCATACATCAGCTATAGCAAAAATACTACATCATATAGATTCAGCATGCTTGGCCCATTTACCACAAATAATCTTTACCTAACGGAATAATTAGACATTTGGGGGCACTGATTTGTTTTCTTGGTAAGAGTTAGATGAGAAGATTGATATCACGTCTGTACAGTAAGTATGAAGGTACAGCTAGCAACCAGTTAACTTGATTTAGCAAACAGGGGGAATCAGCTAGCCTAGAGATAATTTGGCACATGACCACTGTAACAACAAAAACTGTTATTTTTACATTTGAGATATAATGTGTTGATTTTGAGGTGCTGGTAGGTGGATTTTGTTACCTTTGGACACTGTTTCCCCCTGTTTCGAGTCTTTATGCTAACGTAAGATAACCACCTGCTGGCCATAGCTTTATACTTAGCGTATAGTGGTACCAATCTTCTCATCTAACTCTCTGCAAGAAAGTGTATAAGCGCATTTTTTCCCAAAAGTCAAACTATTCCTTTAACATTGCAAAGAAATACTGCAGTGCTTTGAATTTTCCAGTTTATTTCAGAATTAAAATCAGCTTGCAAAGACTTCAAACTTCTGAGAATAAGGTAGTCCATCACATCGGACATGTTGTCTACTTTTATTTTTGTCACATTTTTTTGACATTCCAAGGTAATGTGGTGCAGATTATTCAAATCAAACTGCTGGCATTCATCATATAAGCACTTTTTTAAGAGTTTTGAGTACTTTGTTTTGAGTACGTTGCTTTTTGCACATCCAATTTAAAAACTTACGTTCTGCCTCTTTGTGTAAACTGATTCTCACACAGCCCACAGTGCTGCTCTCTTGGTGTGATCTATAACATTAATTCATTAGCAGCTGTGTTTGTCTGGACACAGGGTGCTGGGTGATATTAGCTGTGACTGATCAACACCACATGTGGATCCCAAACTGGGATATTTACTACCAGAGCAGATTCAGGCCAAAGATCAGGCCTCAGATTTCTGTATTTTCCTGGATACTGATCCAAACTTTGAAGTGAGTATCATTAATAAAAACAGGAAATTAGCTAATCACGTTTCAATTGCATTCAGGAGAATTAGGGAGAGCTTATAAGTTGCAAATGAGGCATTTTCCAAACATGAGAATGCACATATTTATGAACTTACATTTATATTTTAAAGAGTTGGTCCTTCAGCTCCAACACCTTTAACTTTAAACTCTGTTTCTTCCTCTCTTCCTGTGGTTGATCTTGTTGGCATGAGTCCAGTACTGTGCTACACTCCCTGAAGGTCCCCATGAGTAATCATCAGTCACCACAATAGATCCAACAACACTAATTTGTGTCTTTCCTGTTTTGTCCTTACCTTTTCCCAGAGTTGACTCCAATTCATGCCTTCCTAACTGGCACTCAGCACCTACCACCCTGACAGGGCTTTCTGTGGTCAGATACTGCTGGGCTACATCGATTTCAGAGAAGATTCATTACTTCCTTTGTACAGATTCTTCGGCATTACTCAGACTGAGAAGGTAAACCTTCACTGGGATTCCCCACGTAGGCTTCCTCTTCTAAGCAGGCAGACAATGTCAGTAATGGTTGGAGTAGTTTCTTTTTTAGGGGTATGGCTGTTCTACATTTACACATCATGTGTGGTTTGTAAAGAAAAGCAGGAAAACAAAAGGCTTTGAGATATCTGGCTCTGAGGTTTCTTCTATCCAAATACAGTACTGTAACTATGTTATAGTTTACAAAACACACTGTCTACACTTTTCATAGGGACTATTGCTTGATTAGAAAATAATTCCAATGAAAAATGTGCGTTCCGTGGAATATCCAGAGTAATGGGGACACTGTCTCTGAAAAGAGGTTTCACTGTTAAATTTCTTAAATGTTATTTTTAAATGCTTTGAGCACCATTAACAAAATTCCATTCACTTCCATTGTATTTGTGTGGAGGCAGAAATATCAGATATAGATTTCTCAAAACTGGAAAAATACAACTAAAACTATCTACATGACTACATACCAGTAGGGGTAATTCAGAAAGTAAGTAAATTATGTACTTATGTTTTTTGCAAACTGGTTGGGATCTTTACTGTGATAGGGGAAAAATCCCACCTGCCAGTGTTATGATCAATTCACATTTTGATCATAAGATTTGGAAATCTTGAACAGCTTCTCTTGTAGCTCATACAGCTCTGTTAAGGGGCAATAATTCAAAATATACCAACTACAGCTCATCAAGAATATTTTCTGTTCATTATTCATGAAAAATAGTGAAATCCATTGTTAACAGGCCATGCAAAACCATAGAATCATTTTAGGACTTCAAAACACATTGCCATTACAGTGGCAAAGTACAAGGGAGTCATGTCTGTGTAAAAATAAATTTAATTTCAAAGTAGATTACAACATGTAATGAAAAAGCAAACAGAATAGTGTCCCACAGATGTCTCCTGTTGCACATAATCGTACAACACCAGCTTGGTCAATGGAGTCGCCTGTCCTCTTATGTTTTATTCCTGAAACTGCTCTGTGAGCCAAGCTTCCCCAAACTACTAGTACTTAGTTTCATCTTAAAGAACAATGCCAACTTTTATTCGAGTTTTGTCTCATGAATATTTCACCTAATACAGTATATAAGGAGACCGGCACCAAAAGCATCTCAGTGTTTCTGATAGATCCTTCAATATTTAAAGGTCAATTATTTGATACTATAAATTACTTGTGTTTTACATGCATAAATAAAGAGTTTGACCTCTGAATAAGAAAGACAAATATTTATGTACACAAACCTTTACCAGGACCACAAAACCTTGTAACTACATAAATTTGTTGTAGTTATCATCTGTTGTCAGTTCATATATTACAAGAACTTTAAGTTAATCAAAATTACCACTTATTTTGTTTTGAACTCAAATGGTAAGGATATCCTTTTATTTACATTTGGATTACAGGTTGTGCTATTAAGTATATGATTACTTAAAGGCACAATCTGTTATCGGTGCTTAATATTATCCATGGTACTGTATGATTATAAACCTTTTAGTAATCCAGAGCAGGCAATATTGTCTATTCTATGGCTTATAAATATTCTGTGTAAATAACAAAATTATGCTTAGAGAATCAGGCCAAGGGATACTCTAGTCCTGAAAGATCAATGATTGTATAGAATTTCACTGTATGCCCGTTTCACCAATCCCCATAAAATACTAGGCAGATTTGTCATTAAAATTAAAAGAACATTCAGGACCACATAGCAGCTTTACATTCTAATTTACTCAATGTTTACTATATTCCCCTATGACGTTAGTTTGTACACTGGAAAGAGTTTATTCATCTGCTGGTGACACACAGATTGTATTGGTGCCAATCTTCCCATCTCATATACTGTAAAGTGACCAATGAGGCAAACTCCGAAAAAGTCAAAGTAGTCCTTTAAGACTGATGTCATGCTGAAATGGTTCTAGTCTCTAGGAATGTCCGCTCGAGTTTTTGCCAGGGTCTGCTCAGAAGACAAGCTCCACTCCTACTCCAGGTCAGACAGTATCATCACCGACTTATTTGTCTCCCAATGTTCCCATGCATTTTCACACAGTCTCGTCGGTCTGTCACCTGTAAGCAAAGGGGCAAATTATTGACAATGTCAATTCAAAGATCGTCACTGTCATCTACTGTGTACCTAGGGAAACAATTTTGACCTAAACCCAATTTCTGAGTTTAGATGTTTTGACGTATTTTCTTGACAGCACTTAAATAGGTTCAGTGCAATTACATAGTTGTCTAGAATTAATAAAAACACTGTTTTCCTTTAAAGGATATTTTCATGCAGTGAACTATATGGTACCTATAAATAAGCTAAATCCCAACAGAGGGATTTGAACGCCAGACGGACCATGTCCATTTTATTATATTGCATGCAACTCATCCTCATCCCCCAGTGTCATATGATCTCCCACTAAACTGGAACCGACTCATTCCAGTCATATATCTGATGAACTGATGAACTGTTGCAAAATACTAGTCAAGCAGAGATTTAAATTTACTCAAACACAGTATGTCTATAGAATATAAAAAGGCTATATTGGAAAAAAAGTATTAGTCCAATGAAATTCATAGTTTTCATCCCTAAATTATGAAGTATGAACAAAGATTAAATAAAATATCATACACATGTGATATGTGTTTGCTATTTTGCATATAAAGATGTGACACCATTGACAAGACACACAATTGGAACTTATGTTATATATTTTGCATGGGAAATAGTGCAGGACTAATAGCCTGTATCTGGCATGGTAAGGATGACACAGGCTAAAACGTATTAAGCAATAACCAGTAAAATTTTCAAATGGAGCTTTGGATCATATGTGTGGACGTTTAAGGGCCTAACAGCTAAATATTTTACCGCTTTCCGTTGGTTGCTTAGGCAGAATGTGCAGATAGTTCTGGGCTGTTGGCCCTCTCCACTCCCCTTCAGCTCCTTGTAGACAGCACTCAGGCACGGCTGGCCGTTCTCCCTCCCGTCCCCGACAACAAGCACGTTGGCCAAGTGGGAGATATAGCTTGACGCTAGGCGCAGCGTCTCGATTTTGGAGAGTTTTCTGTCCACTGGTTCCGTAGGGATAAGTGTCCGCAGCGTCGTGAAAGCCGTGTTGACATTCTGGGTGCGGTGTCTCTCCCTGGCGTTAGCGGCGTTCCGCTGCCGCACCACCACGCCACCGGACTCCCGCCGGTAACTCTCCCCCGGAGTCCCGCAGCAGTGGTAGCCCTGGTCTGTACTGCCGTCGCTCTCACTGCGGTTCCCCTCCTCGTCGTCCGAAATCAAGGTCAGGTCAGCGGGGAAAGTGAAGGGATGAGTCGACACCGGCCTCAGCATAGTGAAAGCCATCACAGATAAGCAAGTGTTTCACTGGGGAAAACCAATTCCTTATTTTCAAATAGAAAACAGCTGCACGCAGACATGAGCTGTGCGTAAAGGTAGCCGTAACTCCAAGTTTAGCCTACAAAAGTCCCCAGTTTGCTTAGACACTTTCCCATACCGTGGCCAACAGTGACAGTCATCATGACAGGGAGGGCTCTTATAGCAGCTACAGGATCCCCTGAGCCTTAAAGGGAGGAGTGGAGTAAAGTCACAGACATCAGTTTGGTACCTTTCCTATGGCGAGGTGTGGACACTTGTGTTAACCAAAATGAGTGAGCCATTAGTTTTTATGAGTGGAAAACAGAGAGAAAAAATTTGCATACATTTATGCATTTCTTATAACTGGCACTTCAGGGACATGACAAACATTCACTTTGCACTGATGGTTTGGTAACCTTCAGACCAATCAGCTGCTAGTTGATTATGCTGAGGAAAATAAATTAGATGAGAAATAGTTAAAATACCTTCCTCTGCTCTTCAAAAAAAGTCAAATTAGAAAATAGTACAGTACATCACGCTTCTCCTTTTTGTGATGTCCCCTTTCTCCTAATAATTCTCATATATTCGCTTAGACTGCATTAATTTTACCTAGGTACACCTACTAAACTGGGTGAGTTTATGACCAGTGCATAAAATATTATGCAATTTTACTTGAAACAGAGTATTTATACACTGTAGTATTGCTACTTTTACAGGTAAGTAAAGGAACTGAACACATCTACCACTGCAATGCTATGACCTGTACACTCCTATGGGAGATTCTAGTGTGATATGTGCTTCAAATGACAATATGTTTCAAAACTATTTTTTTTAAAGAAATATTATTTATCATTTGATCAAGTTTAGCTCTTAAATGTTTTTAGAGTACAAGCAAATCATTGTCTTAAAAAGCATTAAGTAAAACACACTGAATACTAACCAAGCATCTTTCCTATACAGTATAAGATGCATACATATCATGTGTATATAGTGTGTATTTCTAGATGGTGGAAACACAGTCAGCCTCAGAGTTTGGCTCCAATCCTCAGAGGGCCAATGTGTTCAGAAGCTCTACAGTTGCCCTGTTTCAGTTTGTCAGGGCTAAGTGCTTTGGATAAATAAACACTCAGCAGATGCTGGAGGTGATCACACCTGAACCTTCTCTGTGGAAACCGAGCAAATGGCTTCCAGATTGACTGGTGTTGATGGAGGGAGGGATGGACAGACTGCTGCAAAAGGGAGAGAGTGTCATCAAAGGGCCTGTTTTTACAAACACAACCCCTTGACACATCAAACCGCGGCACCGGTAGCCCCTGGCCCCCAACTCAGCTGCACCAACAACAGCGACCTGTGCAGAACATGGTTCCACTCATAAAGCAGGACACCATGGTGTTTTACCGCACTTGGCCAGCTAGCAACACGACCCCAATGCACTTTCTCACCCCCAACACCACCACAATGTCACAGATTGGAACCATAAATACTTCCCACTACCCACCTATATTTCTCACCCAGTTCAGCTCTTTGAAGCTTTTTAGCCACTTCTACGTTACTGTCCCTGGACACCTAATGGACATGAGGCATCATTAATGTTTTTAGATACACCTGTGCATTTGCTGCAATGGCAAATTATAATGTCTGTTTTGCAAAATACCTTTAAATACACCTTTAAAGCACACTGAATGGATTTTGAATTACAATAACCTCACAAATTCAAGACTTCTGATTTCTCACTAAAGTTGACATTGACTGAACTTTCACGGGCCCAAAAATACAGTACCTTGAGAAATGTAAAACTAGTTTTATTCTCCCTTAAAGGGACAGGGAGAGACAGCTAAATGTTGATATTCTTGTTAATTTTTTTGGGTCTAATTAGTTTTTTTTTTTCCCACTGTGGGTGTGTCGGTCATGAAAACCAATACATCAGCAGTGAAACTAATGAAGCAGTGATAGTGTAGTGTAGAAACACTACAGTGTTCCTGACCCTCACATGGTCTGTGCCAATTAACATACATTTGAATAAGAATTGTGTGCAACTAGTACCAACACCTTGCAACAGAATGGTCATTCCATAAATATTTCCGTAAAAGAAAAGCAAGTATTCTTCTGCATTGTTGAATGCATGTATTTGCAGGTTTTACAGTTTGTCTTTTACCAAAAAAGGGAACCATGTCACAGACTGGTTGATATCTGATTTTTAATAAAAGACCAATACAGGCAAAGTCTTATTTCATTTGAACTATACTATAAATAAATAAATAAATAAATTGTCAGCATTAATGCTGCAGTGTCTCCTGTGAGGGAAATTGGGAAACTGGGAAAGACTGCAGTCAGATAACTTGACTTATCGGAAACAGCTGCACCGGTTAGAAAAGAGCCTTCTTCTAACAGCCAGCTGCAGTCTGCTGCAAAGGCCTTTCATATTTTATCTTTGTCTATGTGCGTGTGCGTGTGTGTGTGGGTGGGTGCTTTATTAGATGGAGCACAGCAGAGGCTGACAGAAGTGAGAGGAGAGAGAGCTGGTGGTTTAAGCCACATAGCGGCAAAGTTCATACAAAACTTTAATGTACTTTAAAAAAAAAAATATGCAATGTCATTTGATTTTCATTTGTGCCACTGGGCAAACTTTTGCTTCACCTTCACTCTAAAACATCGTAATGAATTTAGTGAAATCAACTTTTTTCATTAACTTAATGAAATTACATACAGCACTTTAGCACACCTGCTTATTCATGCATTTATCCAATCAGTCTATTATGTGGCAGCAATGCATAAAATCATTTAGATGCTCTTGGCAGCCAAGAACAGAAATCTGAGGTTGCAGTGGGCACAGGCTCACCAAAACTGGACAGCTGAAGACTGGAAAAACATAGCCTGGTCTTGCCTGAATTTCAATTTCTACTGCGGCATGCAGAGGGTAGGGTCAGAATTTGTAATGGTGTGGGGAATGTTTTCTGGGCATATTTTCGGACCCTTAATATCAATCAATTATCATTTGAATGCCACAGCCCATCTAAGTATTGTTGCTGACCATGTGCATCCCTTTATGGCCACAATTTACCCATCTTCTAATGGTTCCTTCCAGCATTATAATTCACCATGTAAGCACAAAACTCTCAAACTGGTTTCATGAACATGACAATAAGTTCAGTGTACTTCAGTGGTCTCCTCACTCACCAGATCTGAATCCAATAGAACACCTTTGGGATGTGGTGAGTGTACATTTACATTAATTTCAAGCGAACTTAACATTTCTGTTGGGAGTGGAAGTTCCATTAGTTCCATTTTCTTTTGTATTGTAAATACCACAATTATTAAAGAGTGTAAATTTTCCATTATATGGCACAGCAAAGCCCTTAAGCATTCTGGTGTGCAGATAATCAACGCTGGATTATCTGTTGTTGATTGATGAATTTTGATGTGTTTAAGTTTGCTAATTTTGTCTCAAAAGCCTGGAAATGAAGGCAAGATATATTATTTATTTAGTAATTATTCTGATTTCTCCACTACATTTTTTGTCAGTGATTAATGAATTTGTTTTGTAGACCTGAAGGTCTTAAAATCTTGCAATATTATTTGAAAAATGTATACGCAGAATTCTAGTTAGCTTATATGAATTTGTGATGTCATGTAAGTCCATGTGAGCTAGGTATAGTTGTATGCATGACATAATAATAAATCTTATTTCATTCATTCATTCATTTAGACCATATTAATTTCGTAATTTGTAATCATGAGCTTTCTATTAAGTTCAAGTTCAACTGTATTTGTCATTTGAACAGAATACCACATCATGAAATGCCTAGGAAGACACTCAGGATAGTTCTGCAGGTAAATGTAATTATACACAATAAGGTAAACTATAGAGATAATAAGATAAACTATAGAAAAAACTCACTATAGATAAGGAATACACAGTAGATAAAGGAACCATTGTATAGTAAATGGTAGTACTTAGACAAAGTAGAGTTACAGTTTTAGATGCTATCAGCCTGGAGTGTATACAGATGAAAGCAGTGATACAAATAGTTCAGAAATGAGTGATTGACTGTGCAATTGGAGTAAGCAGTAACAATAGTGTCACAATAGTGCAAGGGAAAGGAAGAGAATGATGATCAAGATAAAGCTTGTCAAAGGTAACACCTAGATTTCTACAGTGGGATTTAATACAGGAGGACAGAGAACCTAAGTGGGGGAAAATCTGATCAATGGATGAGTCTCGACATATGATAATAGCTTCTGATTTATCTGAGTTTAAATGAAGACAGTTTTGTGATATTCATTTTTTAACATCTGCAAGGCAGGATTGTAGTTTGCTCAATTGCATTGTGTTGTTGGAAAAAGAGAAATAGATCTGGGAGTCATCTTCATAGAAATGGAAACTGATATGGCGCTTTTGAAAGATTTGATCTAGAGGTAGCTTTTAAATGGAGAATAATAATTGTTGTAAGTTTAGCCATTATTCATATCAGTTACAATAAGACAGTTACAATAAGACTCACCAAATGAATAGCTGAGATCTAGGGACTCAGTGACATTGCTAAAAAAGAAAGTTCCAATGGGAAAAGAAACAGACGATCAGACAGTTAAGTTCAACTCACTTGGAAGAGAAAATTAAGGCAACTTGTCAAACTATTCCCAAAACTGCCAGTTGTAAACATCCATCACAATTTACAGACCAATTTCTTGGTTCAACTTTGACTGACTGTACTTGCTGTACTTGATTGCTTGCAGTCTTCCTATGCAATAAGGAATTATTATCAACATTTTGGGTATGCTTCTCTTTACTCCCAAATAAAGTGGCTTAGATAATCTCATAAAATTTTTTGGCTTTACAACCTGCCGGATCTTCTGACTGTTCAGCCCTGTTTCTATACAACAAACCCGCAACAACAAATACATTTTATATGAAACGTAATTGCAACCGGAATACATTTTTTATTATAACATTATATAACATTATAAGGATATGTTGTTACTTTACGTATTTCTTAAACTGCAAAATAATTTGATACTGAACATATCAGTAAAATTTTCACAAACAAAATAATGTTTTTTTTTCTGCCAAAATATCCCAACTTGCAGTACAATATCCATTTGTGGTTACCACAGCATCATTAAACTTTTTTATTAATCTTACAACCCTTGGCAAAGGGTAGGGAAAGATTTTAGTCTGGTTTAATGGGAAAAAAAGCTCCCAGTGAATTTAGACACAACTTGTTTTTTACATTTAACCAAAACCATGATCTTTCCCTAACCTCTACCAAAGCATTTTTGTTGCCTAAAGCTGACCTCAGACAGGACTCTGGATGTGAGCCCCAGTCTCTGGTGTGAGAGTCATGTGCTGTGTATGCCCACCATTCAGCCCAGCCACTTTCTTTCGACTCCGCTGTGGTTAAAAATATAACACTTCATCCATTCAAAAATTATGTTGGCTCTGATAACCCACCCAATTACGTGTCCTAAAAAAATTGTTTGTTAAGTTGTGTAGAAAGACAGTGTTGGACAGGCTTTCTTTGTTGGCCTGTCATACTTCATGGTACTGCTGTCATTGTTTTCCCACATCTGCTGAGAGCAACTTTATCATAACTGACAGAAATGATGGCAAAAAACTATAAAAATATGCCCCAAGTTGTAATAAATTAGAATCCTTTAACTCAGTGAGTTTTATGTTACAAGTAATCAGCAGACTTTGAACAGAATTTTCAAAGTTAATTCACTTAACACACATTTTTAAGCTAGCAAAAACTAAATATTTGTGTTTTTAAGTTGAACTACCTTAAAAGGCTTTAAAGCTTGTAGGACCCTCAGGCTGTGATGCTAATTGATGTAGCCATTTAGACTGTCAGTTAACCCAGGCGATGACTAAATGATATACTCATCAGTTCAGACATCTCCCGGGGTAAATTTGTTGGCACTTCTCATGCAGAAAAAAAGCTACTGTAACCCCCCAGTAGCAACAGTGTTATCTTTCATTTGACCCATAGTGTGACCTCAAAATAAGACTCAGCCCATCCACCTCCCATTTCACCACCATCCTCCTGAAGATGCTGATGGTCTTTTACAGCTCCAGACAGACTGAGCAACTAAGACAGGTGAGATGGTGTGTCAGTAGAAGTACAACAAATGGCCTATGCCACATCTGCCATTTGTCTTAATTCTTATTATGAAGACGAAAAACTGGACAAATTCTTCATTTGAAGATGCAAAGTTGTCTTTTCATATGAAATTACATCACTGCTCCACATTTGAAAATCACATTTTTATAGGTGAATTTTTTTCTTTTACACTTTGAGCCGCTAAAGGTAACCAGAGCTAAAATAAACACCCCAAGGCTACTTTATAGAATTCATATCGAAAAGAAGCAGTTGATTCTTGATAGTGGGGGTGATGAACTGGTGTGTCATCATCTCTAATGTTATCCCCAAAGGCCACCAAACAGGCAGAACATCAAATCAACTCCTGCAATACAGGAAGTTTACTCATAAGCGGTGATTCTTTTAGAGAAGCCTACTGCAGCCTTTAATGTCTACCGTGCTGAGTTCCAGCCCATGTCTGTCGACTTCCTCCAGAGTCACATGGGACCTCCAGGCCAGGACTTCCGCAGGTCAGTGAAGTTTATAACACCAGAGAAATCTTCAAGTTGGCTATAAAACCTTGTCGGACATGATGTAACAGACATGGCTCAAGGTCTGATAATGGGGGCTATAAAAAGACTCATCCATTTTTTGCCTTAAGGTCATTTTGCCTGCTCTGCACATGGCAGGCATATCCTCCATGTTGATTGGCAAGCGGTGGTGATCTGGAGGTTTTATGTTGTGCCTACATGTACGGTAGAGCATTATTTGCTTTTATGGCTATATCCTGTCCAAGTGTGGGCATAGGGCACAAAAACGTTAAATGATAAATAAATTACATTTTTCATTTTGTCATTTTGTTCTACAATGAAATGATTGGTCGGTGTTTCTTTAAGGGCTGCAACAAACAATTTTTTTAATTATTGATTAAATTATTGAGTATTTTTTTCTGCTCTGTTTTTTTTTGTGGTTTTTTTTTTGTTTTGCTAAAAACAGCCCACCAAGTCCTCCAACTTGAATGATCATATAGACCCTCTGATACATCCAATAGGAATGTCTCCTAAAATAGTGCCGGGTCCCAGGTGTACCGGACTATCATCGTCATGGTTAAAATAGTAAACATTGCTTAAGCTTATGGAATGGCCATGGATTGGTTAAGTTTGGGCAAAAAAACTTAGGTTAGGTTTAGGAAAAAATCATGGTTTGAGTTAAAATAAGTACTTCACTGATTTCAAGGGTTAGGGTTAAGGGTAAGGCACCTTCCAGTCACTCCAATCGTGTCCTATTTTCATGTGGCTCCTTTTTAGCTGGCTTCCTTACATTAAGGCAACCACAGGGATCACCTGTTTTCGTTCAGACGTGGAGGGTGTATGACCCTTGCATCTTCACAGTCAGGACAGAGCTTCTAGAGAGATATGCACAGTCACCAAGGCTAAGATAGCTGTTAATGGTCTGTAAATACCACCGAGGGAGTTGTTTAAAGACTTTTTTGATGTCGCTGAGCTGAGTAATGCAGAGTAATGTAACAAGTAATGTAAGGAATTATTTCTTAGAAATACATTAAGTAGTGTGCTTTTTTTAAAATTAGTAATACAAATTTGTAATTTTTTAAAATTTTTAAGTAACTTGCCCAAACCTGCTGGAAACAAGGTTAATGAAAGTGAAACTGAACTAAGCAATAAGGTTTTTGGTCATAAAATCAACACAATAAACTAAAAGATGCTAAAGTGCTTTGTAGAGCTGAGTGGAACTGCAGAGTCAAGTGATGATTCTCAGTGGGTTTGTCACTATGAGCAACTCCTTTCACATAACACATAGCCATTTGATCCACTGTTAATATAGAAATATTGATTAGTACAGCTTTAAAGGATTGTTCGATCTCACTGCTAATGAAATGCGTCTAGAGCATCACAACAGTTTTATGTATGAGATATGGACAAAAGTTGAATTTTTGGTTAACATTGCCCCAGCATTAGTGGTATATTTGTCAACCTATCAGGCTAAACTGACCCTGTTCCCCCCTATAGTGTGTGTACGCGCACATGCATGTGTATGCACAGGCATGGATGTGTGTTTTTGAATGGTGGCTATTGAAAATAGTCATCTCCAGTCTGTGGTCTATTGAGACACATACTTGCATTTCCCGTGAGGGGTCAGTGGCCTCCAGGCTCAGCCCTGTCTGGTCTGGACTAGCAGCCCAGTTCTCATGACACCTGACCCAAAGCATATCCTGTGTTCAGACTGTAGCATTGTGTTATGAAGGACCAGGATCTGCTCACAAGGAATCTCTATGTATGGTGGGGTGGGAGAAGGGCAGGCTTCAGTATGGGCACTGCTGACACATCCTGCTATAGTTTTTGAATGTGGCTGTTTTGACTGACAAATCAAACCTCTTTATGTGTTTACAGTCCTGACTATTTCAGGACTTTGGAGGACAGCTTGTATATAGTATTTATGTGGTTGCCCCCTCTGCTGGTCAGGAGAAGCCCTGCATTGTGATAGAAACTTTGAGATGTTCCATTCTCACACTTGTGCTGTGTCCCAATTCAGTGGCTGGATCTTCTAAAGGACATGGCCCACATAAGCCAGATTTAACCTGTAACTGCCTCCTGTATGAGATCTTCCAACCCTTGTCATCCTGTGGGGTTGGGACCCTTCAGGGGGGTTGCAAGATAAAGTCTCTGGGCTTCTGAAATTACACAAGAAAAACTGTCTGAGATGTGAGAATCACTGCTTGGTTTAACTGCTTGCAATCCGTAGACATACAGTATGCCATCTGTGAAATAGGGCCATAAGCAGACCTTGTTTTGTTTATGGGGTCTTGAACCAAAAGGTTTGGTTGCCACTGGTTCCTCAGTAAATACCCAAGCCTCACCCTGTGGTTAACAATATATTCAGGTAGTCATCTTAAGCCTAATAGTTTAACATTTTTTTGGCTTCCATTATCTACATAATACAGTGGCTTTTTTCATTTAGCCACTTCGTGTGGTTTCTTTCCCAGTGACTGATGAATGCAAGTACTTGGTAAACAGAAGGTGGTCACATAATGTTTTGTGACTTAACTAGTTAATGAGGATAGCCTGAACACACTAATGAACAACTGACCAGTGCACAATGGTTTATGGCTTTCTGTCAGTCAAAGGATACAGCAGTTTCGTCCACCAAATTTGGATGGCTACATTTCTTAACCCTTTGAAATATGACAGGGCCTGTTAGGTCATTATGACTTATTTGGTCTAAAAATGCAGACTTCAGAGGAGCCATGCCCTGAGCTGGGAGATGCCTTATTTATTTTCAGAATGACAGGCTGAAGTCTGTAGAACCCAAAATACTTCCACACACTGCTTCTCACAAGCTTTAGAGTCATGATTATCCAGTCAGCATGATTTTGCTCACTAAAGTCCTCCTCCATTTTTATTTATTAGCTTAGTCTACTGATAGATAGACAAGCAATGCAATAGGTCAAGCTGATAATGAATTTTAAGGATGCTCTCTTCTGGACCACAAGGTAAATAACTTCAGTATGTTGAGCTTATTGACTATGAATTTTAAATTCAAACAGGTCATTACAGTTTGAATATTTAATTTTTTCGAATTAAAGTTTGAATTTCAAGTAAAAAGTGATAGCTTGTCACCCGGGGGGCAGACAGGTTAATGAATGGAATACAGGGGTGGCATGTAAGTTTTAATTGGTTTTAGGTGGAATTTTTGAAAAAGTGACAGCATTATTATGCATGGTAAAGTTCAGTGTTTCAAGTTAAAGTGTTCAAATATAAGTTTGTTTGATCTTTGCATATTATTAGACATGGGTAAAGGAGGGGTTTCAGTAATTATTAATTTTCATATTTTTTTATGTTATGTGATCAGACAGAGAAATATAGTGGGGCAGAATATTTTTGGCTTTTGTTCTCAACAAATCCAATTCATGTCTTCTAATAAAACCATTTAAATTCACAAATACATCGACTGATGATAAGTTAATAATCTTCAAAATGATTGATAAATAATTAAATAAATGAATACATTTACAAATAAATTATTTAACAAATAAGAAATGTTTAAGGTAACTTAAGAGCTAGTTGGCATGTAAAATAATACTGATATGTATATTACTGCAATACATACATAATTAGTGAATAATTTAAAATGAGGTAACTGCTTATATCAAAAGGCAGGATTATAATGCATGCATGTGACAAGCCTGAGAAGTTGCAAGCTTTTCTCTGACTTTGTTAGAACTATTATGAAATGTATGAATAGAATTGAAAAAGACAAATATTTTAATTCAGTCTTCAGAACTGCAGTCATCCTCTGCTTGATACCCTTTGAAGCAGGCTGATTCGTAGTGTTTGTTCAGGTAGGACTTGAGTGCAAAGCTTTTATAGCAGCGTTTGCAGGAGTAGTGCTTGAAGGCCGAATGTGTCTGCATGTGGGCACGCAGGTTGGAGCGATCGGCAAAGGCTTTGCTGCAGTGGGCACAGGCAAATGGCTTCTCTCCAGTGTGGGACCTCATGTGGCCCTGCAGGAGCCAGGGCCGACTGAAGGCTTTGTTGCACACCGTGCACTCGTGCTTAAGGTCATGGGTCAGCATGTGCATGGCCAGCGCTGGCATGGACACATACACCTTGTGGCAGGTGGGGCACTTCCTGGCCTGTTGGCTGTCCAGGCTGCGATGAGTCTGCTTGTGTCTGCTCAGATTTGAGGATGTGGCATAAGACTTGCCACAGTCACAGCACATGTGGCGCCCTTTGGTTTTCCCTTTGGCAGGGCTGCAGTCTGCCAAGCCAACACCTTTGCCGGTGTCTGATTGACTGCCTCTTTTATGTGGACATCGCTGGTTGGGTCTTTGCCGAGAGCGGCCGTCAGAAATGAGGAAGTCATTGATGGTGCACGCCTCCATCTCAGGGCCGCTACTGTCTGATTCGAATGTGGTGGTGGAGACAGGGCTGTCTGGATTTTCCATGTCGTGGTCAGAGAACTCTTCCCCACTGCTGCCACCTGGGGAGTACATGGGCCCTGAGGAGAGCTCAGTCTGCTCACAGCCTGGCTCCTTTGTGCTGTGCAAAACTGAGGGGATGATGTAATCATGGATGTAGCCTGGAAGAGAAAAAAAAAAATAATAAAGAGATGGAAAAGATTTTTTCATTGGAATAAATGAATGTACCATCTTCATGATCTCAATAACCTCTGATGAAAAGTGTGCTCTTATATAACCCTCTCATCAATATGAAACCTAAAAAGGAAGCTACATGTAAGTGCCAGGCTCTGCAAGCTTTGGAATGAAATAATGAGTCTTTGGTGCACAGTTCTGCTTCAATCAATACCCCCCTGGCTCCAGTAAGTGCTATCATAAAAAACTGGATGGCAATTGTGGCTAAATATTAGTCAAACACATTGTGCTGACATTGACAAAACAGTCACAGAGCAATAGTTTGGCTCCCAATCAGTCAACCTGTCGCCGGCCTGCAGCAGCAGCTGAGAGAGTGTCTCAGCAGTGAAATCCCCTCAATCACTAAATTATTTTAATCAAATCATTCCCCATCTGTGGCGTTGTTGAGAGTTTTCATGATTATGGTAATGGAGAGATGGAGTGACAGGTGTGGGCTGCGATTTAGCAAAGAGGGAAGGGTGTGCGCGCGCGCGTGTGTGTGTGTGTTTGTGTGTGTTTGACCGTGGTGCTGGTGGTGGTGGGGGCGGGGACCCCACACACACACACACACACGCTAGAACACAAAGGGAAACAGACAGCTGGCATCCTAAATCTTGGGAACAAATGATTCAAGTCAAGCAGAAGATCTGTGATGCTACTGGTGGTGGATGGGTGGGTGGATGAATGAACTCAAAGCACACATTTCTTTGGATGCTTCTCAAAACCAAATATACACACATACACCCCCTATATTGCTTGTATTGTTCTCGGATCCAGCCTCTGTAGAAATGCCATAGATCAAAATCTAATGTCTGCCAATGTACTGCTCATGTTGCAATTTATTGAATTACCTGCAGC
Source organism: Xiphias gladius (assembly GCF_016859285.1). Taxonomy (NCBI): domain Eukaryota; kingdom Metazoa; phylum Chordata; class Actinopteri; order Istiophoriformes; family Xiphiidae; genus Xiphias; species Xiphias gladius. Next base: position 33,098,263 of record NC_053420.1, read on the forward strand.
ACTCTCTATTTTCAGTCAATACCCATCCACTAAAAACCCTGTCCCATCACCTCTTGCTGCTCCACATATGGATTGCGTTGCTGCAATCCTGCAATCCTACTCCCAGTGGCTATCTAACATCCTGCAGGATCAGATTGAGAGAGATAGAGAGAGGTGGAGAGATTGTGGGGGGGTGAGATAAGAGGAGAGACTCAAGGGCAACTGCACCATCTTAGGACAACAGAGTCCCAAGCGGCTATCTGCTTTCTGCCGAGTGTTTTTTTCAAACTTTCTATTTCAACCTGACCAAAGATTGCATCAGATTTTGTGAATAATGCCCACGTACACATATACCTCATCATTAATATACACAATAGTATTAAAGCCAAAGGCTGCTGTCTGATCTGGTTTGAGTATTAAGCGGTTTGAGCCAGCGTGACCTGAATACTATTTAGCAACCACCGAGTCAGAAAACAAAAGTCCCGAGACATATGGGGGGTGGGGGATTTTGGAGGTTTCCAAGAGTGATTACGTAGGAAAGACACCAACATTAACACCACTCCATGAATCCCTGTTATTTTAGTTTTTTGTTGCTCCATTTCTGTGATAAAGACCATGTGGAACATCTCCTAACAGAGACATCAATCTATACTACACCAGAAATACACACAGCACAGTCATAAACACATCTCAGAGAGATATCAACTCACCATTTTCACTCAAACACACCGCCAAGTTGTTGGCTGACTCAGTGATGGCATGTGTCACAGTGTAAGAGTTGTCCCAGTGGTGCTGGTGTTGATGGTAGTAGTTGGAAGATGAAAAATCGTGAATCTTCGGCTGCTTCACCAAAAATGAGCGTGGCATTTTTTTAACCTGATGAAAAACTGATGCTAGAACCTCATAGAAAAATTTTAACAGACAAAAGATTTTAAAAAAAAGCAGAATACACTGAGATTCCAGGTGGAACAGTCCAAACAATGGAAAATTTGAAAAAAGGCATAAAAACTCTTGAAAATGGTTGGTCTCCTGGAATTGGTTTAAAGCCAGAGGGAAAGAGAAAATGTAGTGAAAGCCGAGAGAAAGAGAACTCAGAGACAGGGAGGATGGAGAGGAAGACAGAAAGTGAAATGGGAGAGACAGAGGCAGAGAGAGAGACGGAGAGAGAGATGGCTTGACTAGCTGAGCTCAGCACTACTGCAGCCTTTTATATGTGGGGAAAGAGCCCCAAAGATCAGGTGGTGCTGTGGAAGCGGGAGCTGCTTAGCATTAATCCATCAAACATCCCATGGGACACACATCAAATTACCACGAGCTGTCTGTGCTTCTCCCTGCACACACAGATGGACATGTACCGATCAGCCACAACATGAAAACCAGTTACCTGTGTTAATATTGTATATACAGTGTATATATACTTAATATGTACACCATTCAGCCACAACATTAAAATTGGTAAATGATTTTAATGTTGTAGCTGATCGGTATACACATATACTAGTCAATCACTTCCTCCTCCTCCTCCTCCCATATCCTCTTCCTCTTTTCACCCCTCCAGCTCCCCTCTCCCAGGGAAGGAGAGAGGACAATAGTGGTGCAGAAGCATGTGGGTGACACTTCACACCTTGTCCTCCTTTGTTTTTCAATGAAGTAGTTAACACAGTTTATGCTGCCCCAAGCACACACCCACTTCCTCATAACACCACCTCCACCTCTGATATTTCATTATCATCACCCACACATCCAGCTTATTATTAAAATGTTAAACTGCTGAAACATGGCCTTGGTATGTAAATAAGAATATGGATCAGGCTGTACGAATTTGGATAATAATAAACATAAACAGTGGTTGACCTCTCTGATAGTACAGTTCAGTACAGTTCAGTAATACAGTTAGGTACATAAGTATTTGGACAATGACACAATTTTGTAATTTTGCCTCTGTACAACACCACAGTAGATTTGAAACAAAGCCATAAAGATGTGATTTAATTGCAGACTTTCAGCTTTAATTCAAAGGGTTTAACAGTTTCTCTCAGATTCAGTTTCTAAGGAAAGGAACAGCTCATGATCCAAAGCATGAAACCTCATCTGTCAAACATGTTGGAGGCAGTGTTATGGCATGGGCATGTATGGCTGCCAGTGGAAGTTGGTCACTGGTGTTTATTGATGATATTGCTGATAGAAGTACCAGGATGAATTCTGAAGTGTATAGGGCTATACTATCTGCTCAGATTCAGCCAAATGTTGCAAAACTGATAGGACAGTCCTTCACAGTACAGATGAATAATGACTAAAACATACTGCGAAAGCAATCCAAGAGCTTCTCAATGCAAAGAATTGGAATATTCTTCAATGACCAAGTCAGTCGTCTGACCAACCCAATTGAGCATGCTTTTCACTTACTGAAGACAAAACTGGAGGCAGAAAGACCCACAAACAAGCAGCAACTGAAGGCAGCTGCAGTGTAGTGCCGGCAAAGCATCACAAGCATTTGGTGATGTCCATGGGTTCAGGAATTCAGGCAGTCATTGACTGCAAAGGATTTTAATCCAAGTATTAAAAGTAATCCTTATATTTATAATGGTTGGTTGGTTTGTCTAATTACTTTTGAGTCTCTGAAAATTGAAAGACATGTATAAAAATGGTTGTAATTCCTAAACGGTTAATGCAATTTTTTTTGTTAAACCCCTTGAATTAAAGCTGAAAGTGTACACTTCGATCACAGCTTAATGGATTTATTTCAAATCCATTGTGGTGGTGTACAAAGGAAAAATTACTTATTACTTAACTAATACTGCGTCACTGTCCAAATACTTATGTACCTAACTGTATAAAATGGTTATTGTTCTTCCTTGTCAAAACCAAGCGCCTACATTACCCACAACGCAACTCCACTGCTGACAGTTCAGTTCAAGTGTGTTATACTAGTAGCGGCTAATGTAGCATCTAATGTCGAGCATCTAGCCTCAAGCAGAGATTAAGAGCAGGGTTCAGGGTCTGGTAAACCAAGTCCAGATTGTTTTTATTTTCACACTAGTAGTTAGGCTTCAATGGTTCACACAGCTTCCTTTCAGACACCAAAGCATGAAAAGGCGTTTTGCTACATTTTTTCACATACACACCTTTTTTGTGTTTATAAACAGCAATGACATGTTTTGTGGGTGGAGCTAAACTGGTGGTAAAAAGTGACAATTAATGGTATCGGGTGTCAACTTACAACATAGGAATACGGATCAACCGGACCCATTGGACCTGTCTGGTTTGCCAGAGAGGTTAAATAAGTGAATAAGTGAACAATGAGGAAACAAAATCTGGACTTTCTGGGTCCATGGATGCCTCCCCTGCATGTCCGCATGTTGACATGTCCTTGGACAAGATACTGAACCCCAAATTACCCCCAATGTATCATCAATGTGTGTGTGTGCGTGTGTGTATAGAAAGCACTGCATTAGACTAGACCTGAAAAGTATATAAAAATATAAGTGCGGTCGATTTAACGCCAGATATCACAGATCAGATACAATATTACCATATGCCCCACTTCATTCATTAAATGCTTGAATAAATACTGAGTGATGTTATAGCTAAATAGTCTATGAGCAATTTGGTTTTTTTAACATGCTACTTCTGCTTACATGCTAATGCTGCTAACAGTGGTAAATGGTGTTTACCATTATGTAATAGCCTACTGAGAACACCAGCTGTTACAAATTTATCATTATTAATTTATTGTTATTAACTATTTTGCCTTTGTGTGATGAACAGTGGAGATTTCATATGTCCAGTCTGTTTGTTAATGGCTTGCAACCATAAACATCTGCGTTTAGCTTCCAAGGGCATCTTTGACGACGGTATTCTATAAAAATGAGGATAATCTTTTTTTGCAGTTCTATTCTGACATCCAACTACATAACAAGGCATTTTTCCCCTTATTCCTCGCCTGTTTCCCTCCACTTGTTTCGCTGTTTTTCTTCCACCACAATGCACGCATAATTGCAGTGATGTAACCATAACGTCCACTCCAAATGGGTTTATCCCAACACCCATAAACAGACTTTGATGTGTAAAATTAATTGTAAAAGTTTCTCTTTAAGACAACATTAAACAATGATTTATATGCAACAATTTTGGATTATAGAAATAAAAACCGTAGCCCTTTTTCTAGAAACATGTTTATGGTTCAATATGGTTCCATATTTTCATATCACTTTTGTAGATAGGAACTGATGTAACTGTAAATTCTTAGGGACATCTGTGTAAAGCAAAATGTAATTTCGCACTAATAAGAGAGAAGATTAGCCTACACTTACAGAATTGTCTCCAAGCAACTATACAACAAACATGGAGAACAAAGTTTCCAATAATAAATTGGGTTTAAATGGATCGATATCACTTTCCCTTGTCTCTTTTAGCAGTTATTCAGATCATTCTCTCAATAATGAACCCATAAAAAAACTGTAGGTATCATTTTGGTAAAAATTCATATCATCAAATTCATCTCATATTGCCAACAGTAAGGAAGAATTTCCCATGATACCAAATTTGTATTGCGGTATTGCATCTACTGACCTCCTGACAGTTAATCATATCATGTTCATGTTATGTGTATTGTTTGTTGACAGTCTGAAAATCTGATTATGCAAGTTGAATTCATATTCTTTATAGATAGATGATACATGCCACATTGTGAGAGATGAAACGTCACACAAAACAATAATTTGCACATTTTACTGATTCCTTACATTTATGTAACATCAACCTGCAGGTTTAACATTTCCATTTTTCACTGACATCCTCTGTATGGTCCCTGACAGTTTTATGCCCTCTCTGAAGACGCCAGCACTCCAAATAACCATATAACCCTCATCTGGATAAAAAGGCACCCCCTGGTGACTTTTAGTCCATTGGCTGTGACAGACTGACCTCTGTATAAATGCAAGGTCATGGGGTCAAACTCTTGTTGGCAGCTGCAGCTTAATACTGCCTAGACAACACATTCACAGATGGCTTTGCAAGACACAGTTCAGTATGACTGGTTCATAACTCAGAATTAGAATCAAAATCAGAATCAGAAAAACTTTATTGATCCCAGGGGGGAAATTGTGTAATTACAATTGCTCAACATGCAGTTAGGAAAGAGGAAGTAAATAAGTAAAAAAGTAAAAACTACAACAAAATAGTAAGAGCAATAAATACACAATAAGTGAACAGAAAATTGTACAAATGCAAATGTGCAAAAAGTATGTGTGAGGTAGAATTGCAGTAGGGACAAAAGTACAAACAACAGAAACATACAAAGT